>NC_057802.1:413186905-413194952 GCF_018294505.1 Triticum aestivum | reverse complement strand
GGCCGTGCTCGCCTCGGACTCGGGCGGCGGCGGCGTCGTGCGCGCGAGGGAGACGACGGGAGGTGGGCCGGCCTGGCTCGGCTGGGCCTCGGCCCGGTCGGGCACGGTTTTTTTTGTTTTTTTTAAATATTCCGCCGAATCTAAAAAAATCACAGAAAAATAAATAAAAATCCAAAAATGATAAAGCAAATTTTCCCCGTCTAATTAAAATAATTAGAACAAGGTAAACATTTTTCTTGGCCAAAAATGCAGTTTTGAAAACGTGCAATTTTTTAATGCAATTAAAATTGCAAATAAAATCCGAATAAAATCCAATATATGATTTTAATATTTTTCCTCCAATATTTCAATTGTTTTGGAGAAGTCATATTTTCTCCTCTCATTTATTTTAATATGAATTTTTTTTGGGAGAGAAAAATAATTAAAACCAAAATCCTTGTTTTATTATTTGATAAAAATCAAATATGAAAAATCGAGAAAATCCCCAACTCTCTCCGAGGGTCCTTGAGTTGCTTAGGATTTATCAAGGATTTGCCAAAATGCAATAAAAAATGCTATGCAATGATGATCTATTGTATAACATTGCAAATTGAAAATTTGGGATGTTACAAACCTACCCCCCTTAAGATGAATCTCGCCCTCGAGATTCGGGTTGGCTAGAAAATAGGTGAGAGTGGTTCTTCCGTAGATCTTCCTCTCGCTCCCAGGTGGCTTCATCTTCCGTATGGTGGCTCCACTGAACTTTGCAAAACTTGATAACCTTACCGCGGGTGACTCGGCTGGCATACTCAAGAATCTTAACTGGTTTCTCCACATAGGTCAAATCACTTTCCAGCTGAATCGCTTCCAGTGGCACTGTATCTCTCAGTGGTATCTCAGCCATCTCTGCATGGCACTTCTTCAACTGGGAAACGTGAAATACATCATGAACTCCTGACAATCCTTCAGGCAATTCCAGCTTGTAGGCAACTTCTCCCATACGTTCCAAAACTCTGTATGGTCCGATAAAACGAGGTGCTAACTTTCCCTTAACTCCAAAGTGCTTCACTCCTCGAAGTGGTGATACTCGAAGATAAACTCTGTCTCCGACTTCGTGAACTGTCTCCTTACGTTTAGAATCCGCATAACTCTTCTGCCTGGACTGGGCTACCTTGAGCCTATCGCGAATCAACCTCACTTTCTGTTCAGACTCCTTAATCAAATCTGGTCCAAACAACTGACGGTCTCCAACTTCGTCCCATAACAATGGTGTTCTGCACCTCCTTCCGTACAAAGCTTCGAAAGGGGCCATCTTCAAACTGGTTTGATAACTGTTATTGTAAGAAAACTCTGCATATGGTAAATTGTCATCCCAACTAGATCCATAATCTAGTGCACATGCTCTCAACATGTCTTCCAAAATCTGATTGACTCTCTCAGTCTGTCCATCTGTCTGTGGGTGAAAGGCTATACTGAATTCTAGCCTGGTTCCCAAAGTTTCATGTAACTGCTTCCAAAACTTCGAGGTAAACTGGGTTCCTCTATCTGATACAATGGTCCTCGGAACTCCATGCAAACATACGATTCTGGTCATGTATATCTTTGCCAACTTAGCACTGGTGTAAGTGGTCTTCACTGGAATGAAATGAGCTACTTTCGTCGAACGGTCGACTACAACCCATATTGAGTCATAGCCTGAACGAGTCCTGGGCAATCCCATGATAAAATCCATGCCTAGTTTATCCCACTTCCATTCGGGTATCGGCAATGGTTGTAGCAATCCTGCTGGCTTCTGATGTTCTGCCTTCACTCTCTGACATACATCACAAACTGCTACATACTCCGCAATATCCTTCTTCATTCCGGTCCACCAGAAAGTATCCTTCAAATCCAAATACATCTTGGTATTTCCTGGGTGAATCGAATACGGTGAATCATGGGCCTCTTGCAAAATCAACTTCCTGATCACCGGATCATTGGGCACGTAAACGTGATCCTCAAACCATAAGGTATCGTACTCATCCTCACGAAATCCCTTGGCTTTTCCTTTGCTCATCTTTTCCTTTATCTCGTTAATTTCCTTGTCTGTCTTCTGAGCTTCTCTGATCTTTTCCATCAAGGTAGACTGAATCTCCAATGTTGCTAAATAGCCTCTTGGGACTATCTCCAAACATAGCTCGTGAAGATCCTCGGCTAACTCCTGGGGTAACTCTCCTGTCATGAGTGTGTTGACATGGCTCTTGCGGCTCAATGCGTCTGCTACTATGTTAGCCTTCCCTGGGTGATAATGCAATCTCATATCATAGTCCTTAATAAGCTCCAACCATCTCCTCTGCCTGAGATTTAACTCCTTCCGCGTGAAAATGTACTTCAAACTCTTGTGATCCGTGTACACCTCACAATGGTTTCCGATGAGAAAATGTCTCCATGTCTTCAACGCATGCACTACGGCTGCTAATTCCAAATCATGCGTGGCATAATTCTTCTCATGGGGTTTAAGTTGTCGTGAAGCATATGACACAACTCTTCCTTCCTGCATAAGCACTGCTCCAAGTCCTCGACGAGAAGCGTCGCAATAAACTTCATAATCCTTGCGTTGATCTGGCAGAATCAACACTGGTGATGTAACCAATCGTTTCTTCAACTCTTGGAAACTAGCTTCACATTCCTCAATCCAATTGAACTTGTGTCCTTCTTTAATAGCTCAGTCATGGGTTTAGCAATCTTTGAGAAATTCTCAATGAACCTCCGGTAGTATCCTGCAAGTCCAAGAAAACTCCGGATCTCTCCAACTGACGTGGGTGATTCCCAACTTGTTACCGTGTCAACCTTGGTGGGGTCTACTGCTATTCCTCCTCCGGATATAACATGTCCGAGGAATCCAACTTCCTTCAGCCAAAATTCACATTTGCTGAACTTGGCGTATAACTGATGTTCTCTGAGCTTCTCAAGTACCAATCGCAAATGCTCCTTATGCTCTTCTTCATTCTTGGAATAGACTAAAATATCGTCAATGAACACCACGACGAACTTATCCAAAAACTCCATAAACACTTTGTTCATCAGGTTCATGAAATAGGCAGGTGCGTTAGTCAGACCAAATGACATAACGGTATACTCATACAGCCCATATCTGGTGGTAAAAGCCGTCTTAGGTATATCCTGCTCTCGAATCTTTAACTGATGGTATCCTGATCGTAGATCGATCTTGGAAAATACCTTAGCTCCTTGTAAGCGGTCAAACAAATCATTGATCATCGGCAGTGGGTACTTGTTTTTGATGGTCACTTCATTCAATCCATGGTAATCAACAACCATCCTCAACGATCCATCTTTCTTCTCCACTAGAAGTACTGGTGATCCCCAAGGTGATGAACTTGGGCGAATATAGCCTTTATCCAATAACTCCTTAATCCGCTTCTTAATTTCCTCCAAATCTTTTGCGGGCATCCTGTACGGTCTCTTAGATATTGGCCCTGTGCCTGGCAAAAGTTCAATCAGAAACTCAATGTCTCTATCCGGTGGCATGCCTGGCAACTCTTCTGGAAATACATCCGGGTAATCCTTCACCACTGGCAGTTCCTCCTGTACAACTCCTGATAAGGAATTCACTTGAGTCCTCCTTGGCACATGCCAGGATACATACTTGATCCTTCTTCCTTCTGGGGTGGTAAGCATAATCGACTTACTGGCACAATCGATGTTCCCTCCATACTTTGATAACCAATCCATGCCTAATATCACATCCAATCCTTGCGATTCCAATATTATTAGGTCTGAGGGAAACAGGTAGTTACCAATCCTTAATGGTAACCGATCACACCATAAACTAGCCATATACTCTGCTCCTGGTGAGGTTACTAACATGGGTGACCTAAGGGCTTGGGTTGGCAGTTTATACTTATCCACAAATCCCCTTGATATGTATGAATGCGATGCACCAGTATAAAAAAGAACGAGTGCAGTAAATGACTTAACCATAAACTTACCTATTACTGCATCAGGTTGTGCTTCAACCTCTTCCACGCTCACGTGGTTCACATGTCCTTTGTTGAAAGGGTTCGGCTTCTTCCCTGAGCTTCCATTTCCATTACCATTCTGGGCTTCGGGACATTCATTGGCATAATGTCCAGTCTTCTGGCACTTAAAGCAAGTGACTTGGCTCAGGTGTCTCTTTGCTGGGGTTGAAGGGTTGGTACGGTTCTGTCCGTTGCTTCCTCCGTTCCCATTACCATTCTTGGAGCCATTATGGTTGTGCGAACTACCTCCTCCATGGGTATGCTGAAACTGTCCTCCCGATTTTGGGGCAAATCGTGGCTTCTGCTGAGCTCCAGAATTGTACTTCCCTTGTCCATACTTCCTCTTACGGTTTTCAATCTGCTGCTGCTTCCCTTCAATCATGAGTGCTCTATCTACCAACTCCTGGTAGTTGTTGAAGGTTGCTACCATTAGCTGCATGCTCAGCTCATCATTCAGTCCTTCCAAAAACTTCTCCTGCTTGGCTGCATCTGTAGCAACGCCATCTGGTGCATAACGTGCTAACTTACTGAAATCCTCCACATACTGACCTACGGTGCGTCCTCCTTGGCGTAGGTTGTGAAACTCACGCTTCTTCATAGCCATAGCTCCTGCTGAAACATGGGCTGTACGGAAAGCTTGCTGAAACTGGTCCCATGTGACAGTGTCAATAGGGTGTGTGGCTGTGTAATTCTCCCACCATGATGTTGCGGGTCCATCAAGCTGATGTGCGGCAAAACGCACTCTTTCCGCATCTGTGCATCCTGCAGTGGCCAACTCCCTTCCAACTTTGCGGAGCCAATCATCTGCAACAATCGGCTCGGTGCTGCTGGAAAACACCGGCGGATTTAGCCTCAGGAAATGGGCTAAGTGATCAACAGGTGGTGGTGGTGGGTTGTTGTTGTTGTTGTTGTTGTTGTTGTTGCCTTGGTTCTGTACTGACACTTGCATCAGGGCATTCTGTTGCTGAATCAACTGAGTGATCTCCGGTGGGAAAACAAATCCGGTGTCGCGTCTCAGAGGCATCTGATGGGTTAGAAAAGATGAGAGTTTAGAATAGAATGAGGTCTAGAGGGAAAACACTACCCATAGGCTCATGAGACAAACACAATCAATATCACTCAATCAATTCAAACAAGGCATACAATCGATCTATCTAGCATTACAAAAGTGCTCGAACTATACTATATAAATGGGGGAAAACTACTACTTATATGGTGGTCTACTAGAAATTTTGATCAGTTGAAGACTCCATGATATCTGCTCCAGCTTCATCAACAAAGTCATCTTCACTGGGGTCCGAGTCGGTGCCGTCGATGATGATGTAGTTATCCGGGCAAGCGCATTCATCATCTTCTGCTTTTGGCACTGGATTTCCCATGAATACTCCAATCTTCTTCTCTAGGTCGTCATTCTTTCCTACTAGTGCGACGATTTCCTCCAAATAATCCTCGCGTGTAGCCTTGAGTTCTTCCTCCAGCTCCTTGATCTTTGTCAACGCCTTCTTCAGATCTATCTTGTCTGAGCACATCTAGTTCTCCTGGCGACGAATGTGTTGGTTTTGCTCCTGGATGAAAGCTGCAATTGATCCATCCTTCTTGGTGCTAATCATCTCCCATTGCTCGTCTCGGCGTCCACAAATCTGATAAACAGTATCCTTAAGCTCCCTGTGGTAGACTTCTCCAATGCGTCCCATAGCGATGTGGGCTGCCATGCTCTTCCCTAAACTCCAGGTTGGTGCTTCAAAAGACAACTTTATAGGCTCAGTGACTGGCGCAATCGTCCTTCCTGGAACTTGAACTTGAATCTTCCAGCTCTCCTCTTCTGGTAATGTGGCGTTGTAGGTTCCGGTGATGCTTGGTATTCCTATGTTCAAGTACTTAGTGACTTCCTTCAAGTGTCATCCAAAAGGTGTCTCTTCATCTGGTTGCATGAACTTGCTCCTTGCATCCGCCATTCCTAAAAGAGTAGAAAGTGGAGAGGGGTCAGAAATGAGAAGAGAGAAGTTTTCTAGGGTTTAATCTTAGTGGTCGTGTCCTACAGTCAGCGTGGGCTCTGATACCACCTTTTGTAGCGACCAGACCTCAATCAGTCTGTGCTGCTGTGCACCAGTGTCATCCCTGGATTAGTAATGCTGACACGCACAGTACAAATGGAGGATTTATAACAGAGTAGTAATCACACACTTATTACATCGAAAATCTCAAAAGAGAATAAGTATGATAAACATGGCTTAAGGCCATCTAATACGATAATAGCGGAAGGCTTGGAAGATAAGTGAGTCCATCAACTCCAACGGCATCACTGAGTATAAGACCACGACCTAAGGCACCTTACTCGTCGTCTGAAAAGTCTGCAACATGAAACGTTGCAGCCCGAAAACGGGTCAGCACATGGAATATGGTGGCAATGTAACACATAGAGAGTAATGAACATAATAGTGCTATACTACATGCATATATGGCTGGTGGAAAGCTCTATGGTTACAGTTTTGCGAAAAGCCAATTTTTCCCTACTGCAAAGGAATAAATTTTATTTAACTATCATGGTGGTTGTTAAACATTGAGAATGGTTGACAGCATTCTCAATCCCAATTAAGTATCATCATTAACCGATCAAAATTAATTAAAGTAACATGATGATGAGATTCACATGATAATCCAGGTACTAGATACTCAAGTTGTCCATAACCGGGGACACGGCTAACCATGATTAGTTTATACACTCTGCAGAGGTTTGTGCACTTTTCCCACAAGACTCGATCGCCTCCGCTTGATTCTCGCACTACATGATGTTTGAGAAACGGATGACCGAGACACAGTCTTTCAGAAGTGTTTGCACCTTACGATGTGATAGACCGTACCACCTACATCCCCTACATCTGCTAGTCTACCACTGTAAGAGTTCACACAACTTAATCAACTATGCTAGAGCCCATAATAGCTTGCGGCTGCACACGGAAGTTTCTAGCATGAATAATCTCATGATCCCTTTGAACCTGGGTGGCGGTCCAAAAGAAAAACAGGCAATCCTGGAATACCCAGGTACCTCAATCCACCCAGACGTGAGTTTTAGTTGCCACCTTAAGTAAACCATTAATTAACAATCTCACATCTGTCGTGAATATCTCTCAAACCCAATCCACGTCTACGAGCATAGCATAGCAATATAATAGCAAATGTAGAAGTAACTCCCAAGGGTTTGATAGATAAAACAGGTAATAGGTACTACCTCAACTACTTCCCAATACTCACAACTTAATTAGATCCTAATCATGCAATGTTTGAGGATTGATCTAATGCAACAAAAACTGGGTATGGAAGAGTATGATCAAAGTGTTACTTGCCTTGCTGATGATCCATGAAACCTAGAGATTCGAAGTAACAAGCGGCGCACTCCGGATACTCTATCGCAAACAAACAAGCAAACAATAAGTACTCATCTAATGCACAGGTAAAACTCGAATAAAAGATCCAACCAGAAAGTTGAACTTAAGAACTCCGGTTTGCAAAAAGAATCAAATCGAACGAAGCAACGAAAGTCAAACGACGAAAGAAACAAGCTTCATTTACTAATCTGGATCTAGGTCAAATTTTACAGTAGCATAAACTTGTTTGAGTAGGTTAAACGGAAAGAGAATTTCGAGACGAAACTCTAGGCGCTTGAATCGCCTGATTCCGATAAACGAGCGAAAAGTTAAACGAAAACGAAGATCTGATCAGAAATCGAGATCTGGAATAATCGCGGAAAAATCCGACGAAAAAGAAAACTGACGAACAGTTAAACGAACGAACATTCATTAACAGCGAAAATCCGACGAACACGTTCGTTTTCGTTCGTTAAAACGAACGGGTCGTGAACGTTCACTAAATAATAAAACCGAAAATTATAAATAAACCGATCTGGAAAAAAAACACGAAAACTAGGGTTTAAAAAAAACGAATGTTTTTTTAGAAAACCGGCAAGACGGCGGCGGCTCGGTACCTCGTCGGGACGGGCTCCGGCGGGGTCGGGCGGGGCTTCGGCGGGGCTCGGCGAGGGCGGCGGGGCG
>NC_057802.1:413147585-413186373 GCF_018294505.1 Triticum aestivum | reverse complement strand
GAGCGGGGCGGCGAGCTCCTCGGGCGGCGGTGTCGGGCTCCGGCGGCGGCGGCTTGGGGCGGGGACGGGGTGAGGGAGAGGGGCGACGGCGGGTATATAAGAGAGGGGGGGCTGGCGTGGAGGAGGGGCAAGGCGGCGGCGGCCGTACTCGCCTCGGACTCGGGCGGCGGCGGCGTCGTGCGCGCGAGGGAGACGACGGGAGGTGGGCCGGCCTGGCTCGGCTGGGCCTCGGCCCGGTCGGGCGCGGGTTTTTTTTAAATATTCCGCCAAATCTAAAAAAAATCACAGAAAAATAAATGAAAATACAAAAATGATAAAACAAAATTTCCCCATCTAATTAAAATAATTAGAACAAGGTGAACATTTTTCTTGGCCAAAAATGCAGTTTTGTAAACGTGCAATTTTATTAATGTAATTAAAATTGCAAATAAAATCCGAATAAAATCCAATATATGATTTTAATATTTTTCCTCCAATATTTCAATTGTTTTGGAGAAGTCATATTTTCTCCTCTCATTTATTTTAATATGAAATATTTTTTTCGGAGAGAAAAATAATTAAAACCAAAATCCTCGTTTTATTAGTTGATAAAAATCAAATATGAAAAATCGGGAAAATCCCCAACTCTCTCCGAGGGTCCTTGAGTTGCTTAGGATTTATCGAGGATTTGCCAAAATGCAATAAAATATGCTATGCAATGATGATCTATTGTATAACATTCCAAATTGAAACTTTGGGATGTTACATTGACGGCTTAGGAGAACTTGAGGGGGCAGAAGTCGAAGGATTAATAGCAGGGCCATCAACACTAAGATCTGGAATTTCAGGCGGAGTGATAGTAATAGGTTCTTCCGGCTGCTTATCAGAGGCTTTAGGAACGGAGACTTGTGGCTCCGGCTCAGCAGTTTTCGGCGCTTCAGTTGGTTTATTCGCCTTCGCCTTCTTGTTGGGTTTTGCTTGTCCACTATGCAGATTATGACAAGTCAGTGCAAATATAAGGGTACAAAGAATTACAAGATAAAGTTAATTGCTATTACCCAGAGGCGGTTTTGAAAGCCGGCAACTCAGTTTGTGATGAGTCGCCAGAGGAAGAACGGGCAAGTTCCTGATTAAAGGGTTATCAACAGAGTTAGAAAGATAAGATCCGCCAAACGGGTAAAGTGAGTAATTAGAAAAAAGAACCTCGTTCCGACGCTTTCGAGGGGCAGGAGTGTTTGGTAAACCGGAAGATAACTCGTCACCTCCATTGGTCCAGGTCTGACGGCGGTTCTCGTGCTGTTGTTGCTTCAAAATAAAGCGAGGATCCAAATAAGCCAAGGGGTGTGAAAACCTTACTTTCCGGGTTACTTGTCGGAGTTTCTGTCTTGGCAATGGGTCTGAGTGAGAGGAAATAATAGTTACCTCTTCTTCAGCTGCTTGGTTGGCTCCCGTGTCAGCCTGATAATAATCAGTGTCAATAAGATGGTTGAAAAATAAGCCAAGAGAGTCAAGGGCTACCTCCGACTCAGAGGTATCATCCGGCTTGAGAAGGTCAGAGGCGCTTGGTTTCTTCTTCTTCCTGGTGGTCTTCTTGGTGACTTTCCTAGCTGCCTTCTTGGCAGCCCTGGCCTTTTTAGCAGCCTCGTGATCACACTCCACTTTCCAGAATTCCGATTTAGCATGCAAAAGGTGTCAAAGGTCGAGTTAATAAGATATTTAAATGATGAGGTGAAGATAAGTGAAGTTCGGAGGCTTACATCTGGTGGCGGGTTAAGCTTGCAGAAAGGGGCCAGACCCACTTTGACACAATCTTCTGGGTCTTCATTTAGAAGATACTTAACCATTTCATTGATTGCTTCATCAGTTAATGTTCCTCGCCAGTATAAGTACACATCAAGCCGGTGCGGCGGCTCAACGGAATGATCTGCCAAGAAACCCATCACCTAACTAAATCAACACCGGTCAGCCCATTTCCTAGCAGAGCTTTGACCTTCACGATAGTAGGAGCAATCTTCTTCCATTCAGCGGCAGTAAGCTTTTCAGGAAGATTATGTTTTGGGTCCAGGCGTTCAACACGATAACCCGGCAGCGGATTCTCGTCAGCCGAAGATGAATCCTTGCAGTAAAACCACGTCTGGTTCCAGTCTTTGGGGTGACTCGGCAAGCAGGCATAAGGAAAGATGGCATCTCTTCTACGTTGAATTGAAATTCCGCCGAGTTCCAAGCTAGGACCATTGGTGAATTCAGTCTGGCGGATTAAGTAAAAATACTCCCTGAAGAGTTCAACACTGGGATCCTCTTGAAGGTACAACTCACAGAAGACTTGAAAATTGCAAATATTTGACACGGAATTGGGTCCGATGTCTTGAGGGTGGAGCTGGAAAAAGTGCAGAACGTCTCGGAAAAACTTAGAGCGGGCGGTGAGAAGCCCCGGTTCATGTGGTCAGTAAACACGATGACTTTGCCGTCTTTCGGCTGAGGTTTCTCCTCGCCCGGGTTAGGAGCACGATAATGCATCACACTCTTGGCGGGCAAATACCCGACTTTGAAAAAGTCTTTGAAAGTGCCTTCGGTGACGATGGAAGGGACCCAATTGCATGTGTACACTGTTTTGGGCGGCATTGTGAAAGAAAGCCTAAAGGAAAGAAAAATTACCGGTTCAAGTTAATTGGTGAAATCACAGTTTAAGTGATGACGGCTTACATTCAGAATGGCGGCTTAAGTGAGGACTAATGGTATATGAATAATTGAAAGCCGGATGTGTAAGCCGCCATGAAGGGTACAGGTATTCAAAATCAGACAGAGGGTAAAATTCTACTAAGTGCTGGACGAACATGTTTCACAGATTACAGTCATGGATTTAGATCTGAATAAATTCGAGACCTACATAGGTGACAACGGAAAACAGCAGTGCTCTAGAAGGGATATGTAGCAATGAGGGTATGTTCTAATATAAAAAACAGGTGCAAAAGCTACTGCCGTACAAGATTCATGTGGCTTTTGGATCTAATCTGCGAATCTAGACAAAGAATAAAGACGGGCGGTGATGAACACCGACGAACACGAAAGAACACCGAAACCCTAATGCCAGATCTATGGCGGAGGAAAGAAGGGCTTACCAGTGCTGATGAGATGGCAGGGAGGTGTCGTGGTTCTCTGGTCCGTTCAGGGTGATCCAGCGTCCGGAGTTGAAGACGGAGGCAAAGGTCGACGTCGGTGGAGCTCGTGCAGGTCGGCGCGTCGCAAGGAGGAAGAAGAAAAGGAGAAGGAAAGAAGGGGGAATGAGAGGAGAGCCCGAGGTCTTATTTATAAGCCTGGAAGGACAAACGACATGCGCGAAAATCGAGGAGACAAAAAATGGACAAGTGACGATGCGGGCGCCTCGATTTCCGGAAAGACAGTGAAGTAAGAGATTTATTAAGATTTGGGTTCTGTGAAGCATTAATGACATATGACGTCATGGCGGGTTACTGAAATTTCAGAAGATGACGTCATGGAGGGTTACAATATTTCACTGTCGAGATGAGGAAGGATTTTCTAAATATTGAGATTGACATGAACATGTTCAAATCAACCCGGGGCCTAATGTTGGGGATATGACTATCAGGCATGACCCGCCAGGAGGGGCCAGGTCATCCTTATGACGATTCATCTCCATGGAGCCCAAGAACGTAATGACGGTTCATAGATAGGCTGAGTAGAGGGCCCAAGCCCAAAGGCGGCTTAAGGCCCACGGTTGTAAACCGCCATGTATGTATGACTTGTGTTGTAAGGCATATGTAATTGATCTCCGAGCCGGACACGTATATGAGCCGGCCAGGACTCTGTAGACCACAGGGCGTCAACCCGTGTATATAAGGGGACGACCCGGCGGTGGCTTAGGACAGAAAACGACCGATCGAGAGCCAGGCTTAGCGTATTCGCTCCCTGGTCATCCAAACCCTAGCAATACCACCTCAAACTAGATTAGGCCTTTACCTTCACCACAAGGGGCCGAACCAGTATAAACTCCTTGTGTCCTTTGTCTTGTTTAACCCCTTTAAGCTAACTTCGTTGCGATGGCTCCACGACTAAGTCCTCACACTATGACATCTGCCGTGACAATTCCACGACAAAACCCAAATATCGGAGAAGAAATACGAGGCTATAAGAGATCATGCATATAAGAGATCAAATAAACTCAAATAACTTTCATGGATATAAAAAGATATGACTGATCATAAACTCAAAGTTCATCAGATCCGAACAAACACACCGCAAAAGAGTTACATCATATGGATCTCCAAGACACCATTGTATTGAGAATTCAGCGAGAGAGAGAAAGCCATATAGCTACTAATTACGGACCCGAAGGCCTACAAATAACTACTCACGCATCATCGGAGAGGCACCAATGGAGGTGGTGAACCCCATCCGAGATGGTGTCTAGATTGGATCTAGTGGTTCTGGACTCTGCGGCGGCTGGATGAATATTTCGTCGACGCTTCTAGGGTTCCGGGATTTTTGGGGTATTTATAGAGAAAAGAGACGATCTGGGGGGCACCCGAGGTGGGCACAACACACCAGGGCGCGCCTGGGCCTCCTGGCGCGCCCTTGTGGGTTGTCCCCTCCTCGAGACTCCCCCAAGGTGCAACCAGGGCCCAACTTCTTTCTTTTGGTCCATAAAAAATCATCGTGAAGTTTCGTTGCATTTGGACTCCGTCTGAATTGATTTCCTGCGATGTAAAAAACATGGAAAAAACAACAACTGGCACTTGGCACTATGTCAATAGGTTAGTACCAAAAAATGATATAAAATGACTATAAAATGATTATAAAACATCCAAGATTGATAATAAAACAGCATGGAACAATCAAAAATTATAGATACGTTGGAGACGTGTCAATAAACATGCTAGATAGCATTCAACATAAAAAAGATGTTTTATCATTTACCTACTCGAGGACGAGCAGGAATTAAGGTTGGGGAGGCTGATACGTCTCCATTGTATCTACAATTTTTGATTGTTTCATGCTATTATATTATCAATCTTGGATACTTTTTATACAATTTTATATTATTTTAGGAGACTAACCTGTTAACTCAGTGCCTAGTGCGAGTTGCTGTTTTCTGCTTGTTTTTGGTTTTCTAGGAAATATGTATCAAACAGAGTCCAAATACTATGAAGCTTTTTGATGGTTTTTTTGGACAAAAGAGACCCTAGAATCCCGGGAGGAGACCAGATGAGAAGCGAGATGGCAAGGCAACAGGGCGCGCCTAGGGGGTGGGCGCGCGCTAATGCCTTGTGGGCCCCACGTGGCTCCGTCTGACCTAATTCCACTTCTATAAATTCTCAAATATTGGGAAACCCCTAGAGATCCACTCGAAACAATTTTCTGCCGCTACAAGCTTCTGTTCTTCCGTGATCCCATCTAGAGGCCTTTTCCGGTACTCTGTGGAGGGGGAATCGATCATGGAGGGCTTCTACATCAACCTTGCTACCCTCACTACAAAAAAAGACACATCCGTGACATTATGGCCCAAACGAAAACTTTTTATGTCATGATTATGACACTTCTATGAATATAATTGTGATAAAAACAGGTATCATCATTGATGTGGTGGTCTCATACTTCTATGAAAAAAAATCATGACAGAAAATGGGCTTTTTGTCTTGGGCGGGCCGGGGACGCACCTGTATGACATTCTTTGGGCCGTCCATGACATAAAAATGAAAGAAATATGCCCTAGAGGCAATAATAAAGTTGTTATTTATATTTCCTTATATCATGATAAATTTTTATTATTCATGCTAGAATTGTATTAACCGGAAACTTAGTACATGTGTGAATACATAGACAAACAGAGTGTCACTAGTATGCCTCTACTTGACTAGCTCGTTGAATCAAAGATGGTTAAGTTTCCTAGCCATAGACACGAGTTGTCATTTGATTAATGGTATTACATCATTAGAGAATGATGTGATTGACTTGACCCATTCCGTTAGCTTAGCACTTGATCGTTTAGTATGTTGCTATTGCTTTCTTCATGACTTATACATGTTCCTATGACTATGAGATTATGCAACTCCCGAATACCGGAGGAACACTTTGTGTGCTATCAAACGTCACAACGTAACTGGGTGATTATAAAGATGCTCTACAGGTGTCTCCGATGGTGTTTGTTGAGTTGGCATAGATCGAGATTAGGATTTGTCGCTCCAATTGTCGGAGAGGTATCTCTGGGCCCTCTCGGTAATACACATCACTATAAGCCTTGCAAGCAATGTGACTAATGAGTTAGTTACGGGATGATGTATTACAGAAGGAGTAAAGAGACTTGCCGGTAACGAGATTGAACTAGGTATTGAGATACCGACGATCGAATCTCGGGCAAGTAACATACCGATGACGAAGGGAACAACGTATGTTGTTATGCGGTTTGACCAATAAAGATCTTCGTAGAATATGTAGGAACCAATATGAGCATCCAGGTTCTGCTATTGGTTATTGACCGGAGATGAGTCTCGGTCATGTCTACATAGTTCTCGAACCCGTAGGGTACGCACGTTTAACGTTCTGTGACGATCGGTATTATGAGTTTATGTGTTTTGATGTACCGAAGGTTGTTCAGAGTCCCGGATGTGATCACGGACATGACGAGGAGTCTCGAAATGGTCGAGACATAAAGATCGATATATTGGATGGCTATGTTTGGACATCGGAATGGTTCCGGGTGAGTTCGGGCATTTACCGGAGTACTGGGGGGTTACCGGAACCCCCCGGGGAGTCAATGGGCCTTAATGGGCCATAGTGGAAAGGAGGAGGAGGCCGCCAAGGTGGGGGCGTGCCCCCAAGCCCAATCCGAATTGGGAGGGGGGCCGGCCCCCCTTTCCTTCTCTTCTTCTCCCCCTTCCTTCCCTCTCCTACTCCAACTAGGGAAGGGGGAATCCTACTCCCACCGGGAGTAGGACTCCCCCCTTGGGCGCGCCTAGGAGGCCGGCCCTCTCCCCCTCCTCCACTCCTTTATATACGGGGGAGGGGGCACCCCATAGACACACAAGTTGATCATTGATCTCTTACACTACAAAAAAATGCACTTCCGTGATGATACGTGTTTGTGACAGTAGGTCGCGTTTTTTGTCATGCATGTACGTCCATGACGATTTTATGACAGAATCAAGATAGTCATACATGTGCTGTCGTAGAAGTGTTCCATGACATTACCAAAATTATCATCACGGAAGTGTCCACTTCCATGACGATAAATCGCGTGTCACAGAAGTGCTTTCGTCAAGGTTGACCGACACGTGGCATCCACCGTAACGGAACGCCGTTAAGCTATCGGGTCGGGTTTTGGATCCGATAACCCGTTAACAGCCCCGACCAATGGGGATTTTCCACGTGTAAAATCATCATTGGCTGGAGGAAACACGTGTCAGCTCACCGTTGGGACCGATGTCATCCGCTCATTGGACCGAAGGCGCCTATGATAAGGCGACACGTGGCACGGCCCAAGAAAGGCCCATTCCTGTGAAAAGGCCGGCCCGTTTGACTTGGTCAAAAGGTGGCGGGCCGGCCCACGGAAAGCCTGTTAACGGCCTGTTTGCATATAGCCCATTTACAGCCCGCTAACCCAGGGCCCGTTATGCCCTATCCGAATTAGGCCCAGTAGCGTCATCTGTGCCGTCCAATATGATTCAGCCCGTTTTAACTTCCGGCCCATGTGTGGCCCATGACTTCTTTCGGCCCATATGAGGACCTTTGTAACTCTTGGCCCATTAACGGCCCGTGGTGAAACTGGCCCGTAATGAACAGTGTATCACTTTATACCCATTAACGGCCCGTTATTCCATCGGGCCGTTTCCAGCCCAAGTTATCTTTCGGCCTTCTCAGGGCCCATTGATTCTTGGGCTCATTTGCAGAATTCGGTTACATACGGCCCGTTATTGTCATTTTTTGCTTGTGGGCCAAATTCAGCCCGTCGTTACAGTCGGCCCATTTGCGGACCGTTAATACATTGGGCCGTTTTCATGTCAAAAAAAACTCGTTGGGCTGTTTTCATAGAGTTATCAAATACGGCCTATTAACGGCCCGTTATGGTCCACGAACAGTACGGCCCATGATTGGCGAAATGATGATACGCCCCGTAGAAGGCCCATGGATCCTACGGCCCGTATGAGGCCCATGGATAGTATGGCCCGTAGAAGGCCCATGTATCGTATGGCCCGTAGAAGGCCCATGTATCGTATGGCCCATAGAAGGCCCATGGACCCTACGGCCCGTAGAAGGCCCATGGACCCTAAGGCCCATATACAAGGCCGATGGATCCTACGGCCGGACGAAGGCCCATGGATCATATGGCCTGTAGGAGGCCCATGGTTACAACAGTCCGTGTGTTGCCATGATTATTTTGGCCTAGTTACCAAAAATAGGCTATTGTGGCCACTAGAAAAAAACAAAAAAAGAACTGTAGTGACTACAAGCAAACAACTAAACAAGACAATAAGGAAATAAATAAGCAAGCAATTAACGCTAGCCTATTACCGCTATTACACATATTACATCCACTGGGCATCAAAGTTCGCCACCAGTGCAAATATAGGGAACAAAGCAGCACATTACATACACTGGCCGTCAAAATTGGCCACCAGTGCAAATAAACACGGCAGCAAAACAAGAGCATAACTGAAACAACTTCAGAAGAGCTCAAGAAACGTTATCCTGGGTATCCACCATGCTGGCAATAATCTTAGCAAGCTGATTAGCTTTGTCCTGTTTGGCGCTAAAATCCTCCAACGCTTGCTGTTGCACCAAAAAGTATGCATCTGAATGCTCCAGGGACTTCAACAGTCCTTCCGCTTCTTGTCACAGCACAGCTGATCGATGTCTTTCACCTTGTAGTTGAGACTCAAGAAACCGAACTGATTCAGACAGTGAGTTTGAATAGCTTGTGCAAGCGGTAGTGGCCAGTAACTCGAACACTAAACCAAGACAGGACTTTAGGGTTGTCTCGCTGTCTTCAAGATAGTCTTCCTTAGCTGTTTTATCAGCTTTGTTGGAGACCAACAAGGATGTGTCACTATCCTGAACCTTATCTGCATTACTTCGTTTACCATTGCTTAATAAGGCACTCTTCCCCAATATTCTGTCAGCATTCTAAAAGAAGAAACAAGCAGACACATAACAAGTTTAGCATGTACTAGTATATGAAACTCATTTCGGTGAACCAGTTCATTAGTAAGGTGGACAGGATTAAACTACCAAGTCTTCTATTGCCAAGTACTAGTACATAATAAAAGCATCAAACAAACATATATCTATGTTCTATGGTCACTGCATTGTCTTGCCAAATCAAAATAGAGACACGGTTCAAATCATATCAGTTCAAGACAAAGCAGCAGTGAAAGAATACAAAGCGTGGGAAACTACATGGCGCAACAAGATTTCAGATGGGTACCACGGGTCTACATGTACAACAACACTATTGGCTCTGTTGTGATGCTAGTAATGTGCATGATATGAAAGTCAACTGTATA
The DNA here is from genome assembly GCF_018294505.1 of Triticum aestivum. Lineage (NCBI taxonomy): Eukaryota > Viridiplantae > Streptophyta > Magnoliopsida > Poales > Poaceae > Triticum > Triticum aestivum. The sequence continues at coordinate 413,176,876 of NC_057802.1, read as the reverse complement.
CACAATTGAAATTGAAATCAACAGAGCTATTGATAAGAGAAAACCTGTTAAAGAAACATGCGTGAACATACCTGCCGTGCCATTGGAGTTTCGATTGGATCCTTCAATTTAAAAATAAGTTTGTATGAGTAAATATAGTGATACAAGAGCAAAGCAATCATAGTTAAAAAAGGTGCGCCTAAGCGAGCACTTAAGCGCGCCTAGGATCTAGGCGTTGGCAAAACGCATTGCGCATAACTACGCATAATCTGTGCATAACTGCGCATAAGCATGCGCTTTGGTCAGTGAAGCGCAAGGCGGTGGCAAAATGCACAATTAACGCCTAGCGCTTTTTTGAACTATGATAGCAATGGAATCTTAAATTAGAACAGTTGTTCTTCAGGTTTAGGCACTTGTTCTACATGAACAGAGTACAGTAAGACGCAAGAATATAATACTTAAAAATAGAAAATGAGCTCATAGACCTTACCACATTCTTGGTTCGGGACCAGTACAGAACAAGGCGTTCCCAGTCATCGTCCAGTAAATGTGTCTCAGGAGAACGTAAGGGAATTTGATGAGTTTCTTTGCCGGTGAAGTACGTTTTCTTCAGGTAATTCCGATACTGCCACCAAGCATTCTTGAAGATAGCAGAGGTATTAGCACAGGTTACCTCATCCTGAGTTTCCAAATCGGTCCTTCTCTATAGAGAAAAATGGGAAAAATTTGCTGTATTATAACCATCTTGGAGGTAGGATGTATGGGACGAAGCAAAGTAATTGCCATGAATAACATTACTTACACATAACTCCTGGACAAACACCTGCAACTGGCATTTTCCTTCATCTTCAGTATAATATTTCCAAGATGGGAAGATACGCACATACGCTTTAACAACACCAAATGCGATAGATGCTAAACTACGACTAGCTGGTTGTGCTTCCTCCACAGGAATAGGCGTACTAACTGGTGGAGTTGGGGTTCGCCGTGATAGTACTGGCCCTTTGGGCACTGGAGCTTCCTTACTAACTGCTCTTGTTTGGGAGCTCTGTGGTGGAGATGGTGCTGTGTCAACAGGAACTGGGTTACTATCGGCTCGGGTTGGGGTTAGATTGGGTGAAGCTGGTTCTCTGTCCATCGCAGTAGGGGTACAATCTTCGAGAGTTTGGGTTATGTGTGGTAGGGCTGGTTCTTGTGCATGTACAACCGGGGTGCTATCTCCACCAAGAGGTAGCACTATTTTATTTGAAGACCGTGTTTTTAGTCCGCTAGATACTGGCATCACCCGCTCCAATTCAAATGGCTGATAAACAGGAAACATAGTTGAATGTACAGACATTGTATGAGAGACATATGCAATAGATAGTGTGGAAAAAAGAGGGCATGAAATAGTTGACATGTATATTGTTTAACTAAAACGGATAGCATGACATAATTTCACATATATGATGTCTATCTAAACTGGATAGCATAGCATAACATAATTCAAAGATATGATGAATAACTAAATAGGATCGCATGACATAATTCACCTATATGTTATCTAAGTAATCAGGATCGCATCATTTAATTCACATATGTGATTATATGCTAAACAGAGGGCATTCGATATGATGTCTGAACTAAGAACATGGTGTTGAATATTGTGTATATGATGTCTAAACTATGCAATGCAAGACACCGTATGCATGATATGAGCAGTATAACCGTGCCAAGTTAGAGCATACACCTCAGTGGGGGAATAGGACTGGTCATCTGTCTCTGAATCCATCTCTGAGGAGCTATCGGGACCCAACAAGAGATCTGCTTCGACAGGTAGCACTGTCTGCTCTGAAGGCCTTGTTTTCACTCCAGATTTTTCCATCTCCCACCCAAATGGCTGATTCACACGAAGAGTAGTTTAATGTACAAACATTGTCGACAAATGGAAATGTAATGAAGGAAAGGATGGGCAAGATATCATTCAAATATATCATGCCTGGTTAAACAGGATGGCATTGCACATTTCACATATATTATGGCTGGCTAAAAACATGAGACTGCATAATTCCCATATATGATATAGAAACTAAACAGGTGGCATTACAGAACATGTCTAAACTAAGCAGATGACATATATGATGTCAAAAGTAGGCACTGCAAGGCAACATATGCATGATATGACTAACATCATCATGCCAAGGTAGAGCAAACACCTTGGGGGGTAAATAGGAGTGGTCACCGGCGTCTGAATCCGCCTCAGAACATATATCTTCCTCTGGATTGCAAACTGGAGAGGGGTGGGGAGGGTTTGCCATTGAACCCACCATGGAGCGATGTCTGCATGACATTGTATTGCCGCGCAAAACTCTTCTCTTTTTCTCTACATGTTCAGCATGACTGTGTACAATATCTGACATGCATACGAAAAAAATATGGTGAGATTATGTAAGGAGAGCATGCAGAAATTTAGAGTGATGGTAACAACCAGTGGATCGATGTTTTTCCGTTGAACCAAAATAGCCCTAATGGATCGACGTGAATGTATAGTAATAAGTGATGCAACAAGTGTACAACCTCTTTGCCGTAGCCGTGTCGACCTCAGCATCATTGGGTTGCTCGCTGAAGCAGTTGAGGCAGAGGTGGCTGTCGGAGGTGTGGAGGAAGATCTGAGGAATCTGTAGATGGCGTCCAGGGCACTGCTCTGTTGTGATGGATCGTTCTATCGTTGGAGCAGCTCCGGTGAGCCGTAAGACGTCAAGGCTAAAGCAGCACAAGACAGACATCGTCAATCTCAAGTGGGATTCTAATAGCATCTCCAATAGATGATGTAAAATGGATGTAAAATTAACATCACCAAAAACAACCTGACTACAAGAGATGAGGTAAAAACTGTTGACTCTGAACTTAACTGTCAAAACTGAAATTTACTTTGGAATCTGAATGCTACTGTCGAAACTGAACGCAATGGTAGCAAAGAGGCACTTGACATGTAGTTTAGGGAGGGCCTGCAGTTCATCTTCAACCTGCACCCCCCTGAGCCGCCAGCCACCACCGGCCAAACCGCCGGCCCCAGTGCCGCCTCGCCGCCCCGAAACAACTCGCCACCGCTGCCCCGGCCAACCCTCTAGGCCCCCCGCCCCCACCCTGAACCCTAAGATAGATAGTGGGGTACCACTCCGGCGAGCCCTCGTCCCTGCTGCGGGTGGTTCTTCCTTAACTCCGGTGAGCCCCCCAACCCCTGAAAATCGATTGACCCAAAAGTCGATTCAGTCGACTGAAGTGTGGCTTAATCGGAGCAGAGCAGCAGCACGAGCGAGGGGGAGAGCAGCAGCAGCAGCTGGGCGAGCGAGCGATCGATCGAGCGAGAGCCGGAGCAGCAGCAGCAGATCCGGCTGGTATGGACGCCGCCGCCAAAGGGGCCTCGCACTGGGGGAGAGCCGTCGTGGAGATGTCGCCCGCGGCGCCGGCTTCAAGGTAGCCGCTCCATGGGGGTGCGGGATGGAGCACCGTCGGCGCCGGGAGGTCGATTTAAGGAGAAGGTGTGATGCGATGAGTGTACAACCTCTTTGGTGGCGCCGAGTAGGCCTCGGCTTCGTCCGAGGATTCGGTGAGGATGCTGCGGTTCCGGTGGAGCAGGTTAAGGCAGCGCTGTGGGGATGGAGCAGCTGCGATAGACGAGGCGATCGTCAGAGCAGCTCCTTGGAGGTGGAGGACGGGGCGGCTGAACCGGCGGGACGGCGAGATGGACGACGGATCCTCATCCGGGGAGGTGGACGAGGGACGTCGAGCTGTTGCGGTGGACGACATCGTCGGGGAAGAGGCTCCGGCTGGGCAGCGGTGACGTGGCGGACGGAGGAGGGTGGGGTTTCGCGGCTGGAGCGAAGAGGTTATGACGGCCTGGGATTTTGAATGGCGAAAAGGGGGCGATGGGTGGGGGTGAAGCATGACTTAGGGACGCGCTTGTCCAAAATGTAGGGTGTGTTAAACAAGTACCCCCACCGATTTGAACTAGCGGCCCTTTCGGCTCAGGGTTAGAAGGGGGATTTCGCGTGTCGGGATTTGGCAGCTGGAGGGAGTTTTCGCGCGCGTTGTAATTTCGGGATAGGAAGGCGCGGGTTGTGAAGGCGCCAGTTTTGGGAGCACGATATCTGAATTTTCGGGATATAACAAGATGCGGGTTGAATTCTAGGGACAAGCCTAACATGTAGTAATATTGTACTTGTACGTACCAAATCAATTCGCACTTCCCTCAACCAAAAAGAAAATGAAAAAAATAAAACTATTCACACCACACAAAGAGAGAGTCTTGCCCCGTTTTACTATACAAATGCTATTCAAAGCTACTCCCTCCTTCCATCTATATAGGGCCTAATGCGTTTTTCGATGCTAACTTTGACCAAATATTAGAGCAATGATATATGACATGCAACTTACACAAAGCACACCATTAAATTCGTCTGTGAAAGGTTCTTTCAATGATATAATTTTCACATTGTGCATGTCATGTACTATTAATCTTGTCAATAGTCAAAGGCGGTCTTAAAAATCTCATTACGCCCTATATAGATGGAAGGAGGGAGTATGAATCCATGTTATGTCCGATTAAATTTTTTCTCTTGCTGTATAATGCATGTAACCTACTCATACCAACATTTTAGTGCATTCCAAATGTCTATACTACCGCTGCAATTCGAACTAAATTTGAATTCGTTTCTCTATTTCAATAAGAATCTACAATCATGATTGTTGCCAACTTCAACCATCATAGTTTCCTTGCTATCCACCAGATATAAATCGGACGGCCTATAATGCAGGATGGCAGGCGCACCATCATCAACAACTCCGTTTTTTTGTAAGAGTAGAGATAAAATATATTAAATGTAGTATAACATGTTCATAACCACACCATGTGTATCACCGTTATATATATTCACACATGCGTCAGTTTGAAACACTATGATAAATTCTTCAAATATCCAAATTCGCTTTTTATAATGAAGTATATATGATCTATATTCGTCTTTTACACCCACACAACCCTCTTATCTTTGTAGCTAGCACTAACTTTCTCTTGTGCATGCACACACCCGCATCCCTCTCACCCTCCCTCAGCATTCTCTAGCTCCATCGCGCAAATTCGTGTTTTCACTTTAGGTCGTTCACCCACGGTGTGTGTAGGCCCCCCAACTCCTCCTCTACGGCACACATCGATCGATATGCCTCTCTAGCCAGGTGTGCCTAGCACAAACACAAGCTTCCCCTCTTCTCTTGTCACCGAACATGCCTCACGCCCACCACTCTTTTCATCGTTCTCGTACTCGCACACTCCTCCCCCCTCGATATAGTATGCCTCTCGTACCACCTCCTACATGCATCCCTCTCTCTCTATCCTTCTCCTCGTGCCTCATTTGCTTCTAACACACACATGCATGTATACCGATCGATCTCCCAACATATACCTAGATTGACTTTAACTACCCCCCATCGATCGACGTACCTCACAAGTTATGTCTCTCCTTTCTCTAACAAAGGGCGATTGATCTTCATATGTAGTTACGTCTGCTTACCACAGCCACATCGTCCCCCCTCATCATTCGTGCATGCCTCCTGACCCGTCTCTCACACGCACGTGCATAGACAACAAGCAGCCATCTCCTCTCATTGATATTGCGGGCGTGCCCTCCGTTTGTCTAGCAAGCCTATCCCACCATTTGTTAGAAGCAACTCCACTACCACCCCCTCCAACACTCTAGCTCTGTCTCTCTCCCAACCTTATTCCTCTCCTGCACATATGCATGGATGCCGATCGATCTCCCTTAATACATGAGGCAGATCGATCTCCTTAATACATGAGGTAGGCCTCTCTCCTCCTCCACACATATACCAGCCATTGTACCTCTATAGTTAATTGGGCCTCCCTCTTCCCCCACCACACACCGATAGTCGAGCGCTGCAGGTAGGTATCCATGCCGCAGAGACAAACTGCACATGTCCCATCTCACGTTCCAGTAGGCCAGCCACTCTATATCTCTGACGTGGGCACACACAAATTCGATGGCACTCTTTATCGATCGCGCGCGCACACACACACACATCATCCCTCTCTTCGATTCTATGGACACCTCAAGCTGATGATACCTCCACTCTCTTCTCGTGGATCGCCCCCTCTATATATATGTTATATCCAGGACTCTATTTCACACACATTGCATATGTTACATTTTTGGATTGACCCCCCCCCAAAAACTCTCAAGAACCCACACACTATATCTCTCTAGGTTTGTATCTCTCTCACACAACCCCACGTAGGTGGTGTACGTATACAAGAAGAGAATAGGTGCACCATGCACATACTCATGCTTCGTGCCCAGCCACACCCGCGCGGGTACACGGTGGAGCTCATTTCTTTACGAAATGGCAGCCCACGTGCTAATTTGAACGCATGTAGCGGTTGTTTACCTAGGGAGGTCGTGTACCATGCGTGCTCGAAACAAAGTTCGACTTGACGCGTTGCCGCGTTATTTTTAAATAAAGTTATAGTGCTCAATGGCACGTACACAGAATATAAAACGATTTTTATGGAGAAAAAGGTAGCCCGCTCACTATATACAATGGAGCCTGCCTGCCTGGTTTGTCGCTCTTCAGAGTATCTCACACAAGGCTGCGGTGGCCTCTCTCTCTCACCGTTGGTCACTGATCCGGTCGCATCCCGTCCGCCAGGGGAAAGGGAGTGCGGTGGCCTCTCTCTCTCTCACCGTTGGTCATTGATCCGGCCGCATCCCGTCCGCCGAGGGAAAGGGAGGAAGTGCATTGTTTCTCCGTTTGACGGCGCCGAGGCAACACGTCCCGATCTGCGGTACACGCCATTCTCTCTGACCAAGCTCCGGCGCGGCAGGGCCTACGCCACCTGCTCGCAGATTCCGCCCACCGCCGCTCACCTAGTTACACCCCGACGACCTCCAGGTATCCCCTCCGGCCTTGCTCCACTGCCCGTCTTCCCACGTCGCTGCATGTGGATCTTCCATAGTTCTTTGCCCAAAACGTAGCTCGTCCGGCGTACTTTCCATATTGCATTCTCGTCCTCGCACCGTTTTAGACAAACACAACCATGTTGTTATCTTCCCTTAGGACAAGGAATATGCTTCTTTTTTGTCGTCGCATGTGTCATCAACTATTATTGGCCAGTAATTGTTTCATTTCTACTCGTTGCTATTGCGACCTTTTGGTGAACTGCACAAATCACTTTTCTCTTAAGAGTGTTTTGTGCAGTTGTACTAAAATGTCACACGGGTAACGTCTCTACATTTCAGTGCGACTGCACAAAGGGAGATTGGTTTTGCTCTACCCTCCTCATCCAACTCCAAGCCTAATCTTCTCCAACTAGTTAGTCTTAAGAGAGACTGCAAAGGTGGCCGGCTTCTATTTGTGTGTTTATTGTTTCATCAGCAGTCCTCTATTATCGTAATCACACTTAATATCTTTGGAACAGGGACGCTCAGCTCTATTTTAGTGGAACTGCACAAAATGATCGGAATGTTGCATGCTCCAGACAACTACTTTTTTCCCAACATGCCTTGTTGATTTAGACAGAGCTGGGGGGACGTTGCTGCCAATGAAAGCATGGATCAATTTTAATTTAACACCTTCTCACAACTCTGTCTTCAGTTGTGATGTAATTATTAGCTCTGATCTACTAATAATTGACATGCATTAGCAAGGAAGTTAGTTTTTTATTGTTTCCGAAAGAGCATCGATGGCAAGACACGCGAAACAAAAGCTGAAAGCTAACACCATTGTACAATTTCATGTCGCTGGAAAATTATTTGTACAGTACGTCAATTATGTAAACAAATGATGGAAGCTTGATAGCATTGCCAGAAGCCTCTTCATCATCCGGGCCCATGTGCCATGCACAAAATTATACTCCTTCGTTCCTAAATATTTGTCTTTTTACAAATTTCAAACGGGCATATTCTAGAGTGTAGATTCACTCATTTTGCTTCGTATGTGTACTCCCTCCGTTCCTAAATATTCTATTCGTCTTTCTAGAGATTTCAACAAGTGACTACATACGGAGCAAAATGAGTGAATCTACACTCTAAAATATGTCTATATACATCCGTATGTGCCAGTCCATTTGAAATCTCTAAAAAGACAAATATTTGAGTAGTCACTCGTTGAAATCTCTAGAAAGACAAATACTCCGGAGTATATTTAAGAACCGAGGGGGTAGTGCACAACCACATGGGAGACTCAGCCCGGTCGTTGCGCCGCATTAATAGTGAGTAATGAGCAGTCAAATCATAAGCCCCACCTTTCCCACTGTAAGTTGCTCTGAAGAAGCAACCATCAATACGCTCTTCTTTGAATCCGCTCATACTACTCCATCCGTCACTGTTTATACAACGCGCTTCAGAAAAAAGAAAAAAAATCTGTGGGACCAAGGCGACTAGCGATCGGCCTGAAAAATAGCATTGGTAGTTATAGCACGGCGTCTATTACTAGAGGGAATAATGCGTACACACATGCATGCAGTGCTTCCACCCTGGGTACACACATGCATGCACTTACTCCACTCCGTAGTAGTACAGTACATGGAGAGAAAATTGTGGACTTGATTGCGGTTACCACGCCCTAATTAATTGAGCATTAAACCAAACGCATCTAAAGTCTCTCTGTTGGTGGAAATGCATTGGGAGAAATGCATCATAATGAAGCGCGCCCTGTAAACTGTGACGGAGGGAGGAGTAGTATGAAGGTGCAAAACCAAGTACGCGTATGGCCAGTCGGTCAACGCACCTCCTCTTGGCATATCACTGACATGTGGGAGAGGAGTGTGAGCAGACCGATCTCAATTGATGGCAAAGAGCCAACCCGCCGTTCCTTGAGAGAGACGAGGAGCGAGAACACACAGATGGGCTCGCACGGAGGCCAGGATATATTCGAGCATGGTTGGTTGATCGATATCATTCATTACATGTTGGGCTGCCGTTTTCCGCCCTTCTCCGGAATAAATGTGTACTTTATCAGAGATTAAAAAATAAGAGTACAGACGCTCCACCATGCGGTTCTAGTAGTAGTCTGCGCTTAGCTCTTCGCCTCTTCGTGAAGTCGAACAATGATGGTACTCCGCATGTTGGGTACTACAGTGTATGCCTCTGACAATCTGACACCGAATGGACTGATGCATGTCCACCGAGGGTAGGTTGCATTAGTCAAAAGGCGTAAGCGAGCTTCACCTTCTCCTGCAAGCTTCTCCTCGTTCTGCGAGTTGACGGGACACACCAAAAAGTAGTGCTAGTGCATACTCCCTCCTTTCCAGTTAATATGGCTTAATCTTTTTTGCGGGTAAATGAGAGAGCTTTATTCATATATAAGCATTCTTAGGACGATCAGCCAAGACACTGGTCACTAGGAAGTGAGGTACCCTGCAAAAAAAGAAGTAGGAAGCGAGGTGTTTCATCAAGCCAGCTCTCGGCCACATTCAAAGTGCAGCAAGCACGGTTCGCACGAAGATGCGCCGCAAGGTTTGCTGACCTGTTTACATGCTGAATAACAAAAAAAGAGGAAATATTACTGAGCGCTACTATTTGTAACAGGATATGTGCCAGAATTAAGCGAGAATTGTGGCGAGTATTCCATGCAATCAACTTCCATTATCACATGCGAGAACCCTCGAAGAGAACCAAATGTGTTGAAGATTGCTTTATCACATTTTAAAATTATAATAAGAGTGCATACGCTCCTCCATCCGGTTCCTAGTACTAGTATAGTACGTACCTTTATAGACTATAGTAGTAGTACTAGTAAACTTTGCGCTTGGCTGTTCGCCTATTCGGGAAGTCGAACAATAATAGCACTAGTAGTATAGTGTATGCTTCTGGCAATCTGACACCGAATTAACTGTTGCACGTCCACCGCCTGAGTGAGGGAGAGCTTGCATTAGTCAAAAGTTTCTCCTTGTCCTGCGAGGCACCGCGCGCAAGCTTCTCCCGTCCTGCAACCTTCTCCTCGTTCGGCAAGTTGACGGGACACAACAAAGTAATGCTAGTCCATACTGCCTCCTCTCCGGTTAATATGGCTTAATTTCAAACGAGATAAATACACTGTCTGTCACTGTATATTTGTAAAAATACGGTCAGTGGACTTCATAATATGCTCATTGCGCTCAATATATATATTTTCCAGTGTTTATACGGTCACTAGCTCACCCTGACTGAGTATGTGTGTGCATGCACGTGTAGGTTGAGCACTTGAGCGTGACCGTGTGTGTTCCGTCATGTGCTCGAACATGCATGCATTAGGGCGTCGCGCGCGTTTTTGCGTCCATGTGTACGTGTGACTGTTGCATACACGTAGGGGGAGTATGTGTAGGGGCCACTAAGGAGCAGTCAAATCACACAGAAAGTTAGTCGGAAGAAGCAACCATCATTTCACTCTTGAATGACACGTACGCAATATAAAATGGTTGATATGGAGAGAAAAAGAAAACCACTATGTATACACTAGCAGGAGCCTAAGCTACAAGCCTGCTTGCTTAGGTTACTCTCTTCACAAGCATAGAACGACGGGCCTGATCCCGCAGCTGGGGGAAGGGAACAATGTTCTGTGTAGACGCGGTCGACATCGGCGAGGGAGAAAACCCACAGTCGGTGCGTCCTAATCGGGGGTCACCACGGTATGGGCCGATGTCGCGTCCCAACCGCCCTTCTAGCTACAGCCCGACGTCCCAGGTAGTCCATCTTCCTTTTGGAGCCGGCTTGCTCCACTGCCGTAGCTCCATCTCCATGTCGATCTTTCTCTACTTCTACCGGCTTCTACTTGTGATGAGTTTATGTCTCATGAACTAGTGCCAGTACTATTATTCTAATCACACTTCTTCAATATCTTTGCCATCAGGGATGCTCAGGTCGATTTTAGTGGAACTGGACAAAAGCATCATATGATCCGAGGGTGCCAGCCGTCTTTCCTTTGACAGGTTCTACCTGGCCAGGAAATTAAATCATGTTTAGGGTTTAGGGTTTAAGTCGTAGTGACCCCATTAGTAGTTTTTCTTTCGTACACGCTCTCACAACTTTTTTCTTTAGTTGTGAAGTAAATATTGGCTATGATCTATGAATCATTGAGATGCATCAGCATGCGTGTTAGTTTTCCTTTGTATTTGATGGAATGTTGTAATGGGGAAACCTTGGAATAGGAATGAAGATGGAGTGGAAAGTTTCCGTTTTTCCGGAGAAAAAATGGAAATGGAGAGAAACCAATGTTTCGTTTCATTGGATCGCGCCATCGAGCAAAACCAACGTTTAAATCATGTCTGTCGTGTTCGTGTCTCACCCTCCTCCACGGCTCGACCCCACACGGTCGCTCGGCATGCCACTCACCGCAAACCGAGTATATGATAACTTTCCCGCCTGCTTGTCGATGGATCGCGCCATGGAGTACTAGCACTACTGGAAGAGATTGACGAGTTGGGGGAGGACAGCTAGCTGTAGCACGGACTCCCAAGAACTTTTTACATGCATGTTGTAGCCGGCTATTGCGACCTTTGAACGCGGAGCAACCGCATGCACCCGGAAGCGGCGCGGGCGACGCTCTCTCGGCCGGCGCGCCGCTTCAATGCCGGCGCCAGTGAGAGGTCGCGTCCGCTCTGGCCGGGCATGAATGCGGCACTGACCGTTTCGGGCAGGAAGCACGCGCGGGTGATGAAGAGGGTTCAGGTTGGTCAGGACCGGCCGTGGCAGCGGTCCGGACGTGCGCAAACAAGAGATGTTGTACGTTAATATTGATGCGTATATAATTAACAACGTAAATAATGTGCCAGTTGGACAAATATGATTGGAGATGGAGATGGAGATGGAATTTTACGTAAACACGGATATGATTGTCTATGTCTATGTGTATGTGCGCGACGACTCTCGCGACCTGGAAGCGGGGGCGTGTTTTTGATCGAGTTTGCTTTCTTGGTACGTTAGAAAATTAGTTTGTCTAATTCACATCTAGATGTTATTTAAGGATATCACATCTAAGCTCCCACAAGTATATAATGTAGCAACAAGAAACAAAAAAAACTAGGAAAAAAATAGAGCACAAACAGACTGGACATCAACTTAGATGTGACATAACTATGTCACATCTAGATGTGTCCTAGACAGACCCTTAAAAATTGTCCGCCAATTTTCGTTTCTTTTTTCCGGGAACGCGCGTATTCTATTTAAAACCACTGCTATGGAGAGATTTTTTTACTCCATCATAGCCTCTTGTTTGATAGAGTTTCTCGCGTCTCGCTCTCTCACCCTCTTCATATATGTTACACGCTGGAGGCTAAGCGTTCATTTGCTAGGGTTTGCTATATTCACAGTCTCTCACCTTCTCTTCACCAGATCTAAACAAGATTGCGTTGGCCTCTTGTCTCTCTCTCCCCCTCACAGCTGGTGAAGGAGGCGTCCGTATCCCGTCGCACCGGGAAGGGGAGGAGGTGCAGCGTTCACTCTATCGCCTTCGGCGAGGGAGGCAATCCACTGCCGGCTGCGCTGTTCTTTTTCACCCAGCGCCTATGCGGGAGGGCCACCGACCCCTTCTTCCTCACTGCCGTATGTAGTGTGGGCAGATCCGGCCTCCCGCCGCACGCCTTGCCACATCCCGACGACCCTAAGGTATAAGTTTCTTTGAAACCGTCGTTGCTCTAGCTGCATGTGGATCTTTTTCGATCTGTAGTCGAATCTAGGTCTTGGTTCAAAGAGGAAAGAAGGGTGCGGTGGGCTGGAGCAAGAATCTAGGACGTGGTTCAATGAGGAAAGGAGGGGCGGAAAGTAGTATAGACTGGCTATCCAGCCGCTTTGTAGGTCGAAAAGGGAGAAAGGGGGTAACCCAGTACACACATCTGTAAGGAACCGATCTCTTTGTTGAAAAGGGAAAGAAACTTGGGGATCGGGTAGTTTGTGCAGGACTAGATTTGCTGCCCTCACATAGGAAGAAGGTTCAAAGAGAACAAATATGGGACCAGCGCATATATGCTGCTTGGCTACATACTCTGCATCACCCATTTATACGTGTGGACACACATGGTGCTGGCATGTCCCATACAACTATTTTGCTATTGTTAATCTAAGAACGCCGCCGGAAAATTGAAGCAATGCCACTGTTAAAAGTAAATTACATTTTTTAACGAATGTTGTTTCAAGAGAATGTCTCTGTTAATATGAATCAATGCAACCGTTTTGGAAATGCTACTGTCCTACTTTGTTTTCCATCCAAGATAAGTTAGATGCTTCTTTCTGTCACCGTTTGTTTCATCCTCCTTTATTGGCAAGTAATTGTTTCCTTTTTTAACTCTGTTAAAACAGGGCTATCGATTCAACTTGTTGCTATTGCGACATTTTGCTTCGCTACTCGAAACACTTATGTTTTAAGAGTGTTTTGTGCAGTTCAACTTGAATGTCACACCGGTGACTTTGCTTAATTTTGGTGGAACTGCACAAAAGGTGATCGCGATTTGTTTCCAGTCTTCGTGGCGAGTTGTTTCAAATCTTGGTCTCAACCACATGATGTGCAGTGTGCTTTGAGATGTTGTGCTACTTGTTTTGGTATTGTTTTAAATCAATGTTGAATTTAAGCTATTGTATTGATGTCTTTTCCCATTAAGTAGTGAACAAAAATGGGACCAACCCAGACATGATGCTTGTTGCTTTGTTACAACAAATTCAGCATCACCCCCTTTATAAGCCAGTAATTGATGCCACTCTCAGAATTAACTACTGAATCTTATTTCAAAACTGCAACACTTGTTAGGGATTGGCGGGATTACCATTTTTGTGGCCGCATGTTTCATCCTCCTTTATTAGCCAGTAATTGATTCCTTTTTTGCCTCTGTTTAAACAGGGATATCTATTCAACTTGTTGCTATTGCGACATTTTGCTTCGCTACGCGAAACATTTTGCTTGATTTCAGTGCAACTGCACAAAACGAGATTGGATTTCCTATTCGTGTTGGCAGATTCGTATTTACTTGTCCGTCTCATGAAAGGTCAGTACATGCCTTCATCCACATGATTGTGCAGTGTGCTTTGAGATGTTGTGCTACTTGTATTGGTACTATTTTAAATAAATGTTGAATTGAAGCTATTGTATTGCTGTCTTTTCCCATTAAGTAGTGAACAAAAATGGGACCAACCCAGACATGATGCTTGTTGCTTTGTTACAGCAAACTCTGCATCACCCCCTTTATAAGTAGATGGAAGCACATACTGTTGTTGTGCCCACTCTCCCCTGGAACTGTTTATGCTTTTTGTTAATCTAATGCCGCTGGTAAAATTAAGCAATGCCACTCTCAGAATTAATTAACTACTGAATCTTAGTTCAAAATTGCAACACTTGTTAGGAATGGTACTATCCTGCTTTGTAGTTCTTTCTACATGTTTAACCAAGGTATCATTAAGATAATGTCTCTGTTAAAATGAATCAGTTGCATTGTTTTAGGAATGGTACTTTTCTGCTTTGTCGTTCTTTATACATGTTGAAACAAGGCATTGTTAAGATAATGTCTCAGTCAATATGAATGAATCACATTGATGGAGAATTGCTACTCTCCTGCTTTGTTTCCCATTAAGATAAAGTAGATCAGTAGATGCTTTTCTTCTGGGAGTACAAGTCATCAACCGTTATTTCTCAGTAATTGTTTCCCTTATACCTATTGTTGCTTACAGGGATATCAAAATTAAAGCTCGGTTTTATTCCGACTTCGATTTTAGTTGAACTGCACAAAAGGAGCCAATGTGTCCAAGGCAAACTGCAGCATTACTGGGTCCAGTTGGTCGTTCCACTTTGCAGAAAGAAGCAGTCACTATTTGCGCTACATTACAGAAGGAATGACCGAGAAGCTTTACAGAGTATTATTAGACACCGGTGACATGACTAGTCTGCAGAGACCATTGGCAATTTAACAACACGTGGAGTGCCCTGGGCAAAAAGTGCCCAAACAAGTACAAGAAGCTACGACAGGACTCCACGATCATAGGCATTACATATTTTGAATGGGAAAAGCTTGTCAAAGTTTAATCATTGATGTTAGCAAGAAGACGTTAGTTTAATATATTGGAATTGGAAAACCTTGTCAAAATTTGCTCATTGATGTTAGCCAGAAGACATGCATTTGATATTTTTGAGTGGGACGCCCTTGCTGTGAGCAGCGTCGAGTATTTTTCCTATTCCTGTGTTCAGTTTAGAAGTAAATAGTTACTCTGCTGAGATATTCCTGTGTTAAGAGTTTGTTCTGAATATTGTCTATGTAATGCCAGGCCTTGTGTTTGATTGCAAAGTTGAGCTTGGAATGTTGTGGCATGCGGCATCACGAGCTGTTCACCGTGCCTCCTGAGCATACTGCTTCGTATTGCTTTGCATGTCGATCTAATGCCAGTGATTTGCTTGTTAAGAAGATCATCCTCTTCTGTTGTTTCCATGCTTAAGAAGTTCATCATATGATATTTCATTCATAGCCTATACGACAAGTCGGGTAGGTTAGACGTGAAACCATATGATCTGCCAACCAACTCATGATATTAGGCCGTGATTGGATCGTCGTTTGCCAACCAAAACCGCTTGTAAAACTGACGCTTGTAAATTAAAGCAGATGGTCTCGGGCGAAGGCGCTTGGTTGGTCGATTTCGACTAGTAAAATATTGGAAGTACTTCACACACGATAAAAACGCTGAACGACACTCGGACGATTGCTAATCCAGCCGTTAGCTGCTGTTTCAGCCTTGCCCATGGATGGCATGATACGCACGTCGTGCATGTATCGTCTGGTAATGTCGTCCATATAGTAGTGCTCATAAAATATACACTGGTCTCTCAAATTACACGCGTAACCCGCCGGTTTTACTTACAGACCTCGGGCCCTCGGTTTCATTACGCCTGTATTTTACGCGTTGTTTTCCGATGACGAGTAAATTACACTTGTATGTTAATACAGGTTTGAAATAAACCAGAGCTCCTAAGCGCGGCCTTACCGTTTCATGCCGTCTCAGTTTCTCGAAGGTGCTCATAGGTGTCCGATGATCCTGGCTTCCTGAATGAGCAGCGGGCGCTGTATCAGACCATCCGTAGGGCCCGTCAGGCCCTCTCCGTTGTCCTTCGAGTTGTTGCGCTCGCCATGGCGCCGAGCATTGTTAACATCGTCAATGAACATGAGGATTCAGGAGATGACTTCATTTTGACTGGATGACACTAGGGACCCACTAGGGCCATAGCCGTACGTACGCAAGTGCCTCCTTATTATGTACAACTATATTTTTTTTGGTTTCTCCTGGTTTCCTGACATCACGGTCCCACACCATTTTCAACCTATGTAGTCAATATAAACGAGAGAATTGCACAAGGTGCGGCCGACAGCTGGGACCAAGCAGCTCGAGCAGTATTTGTGTTTTTGAGGCGTGAGCACTGCAGAGCTTTTCTTGGCGATGATTTCGTTGTTGTTCAGAGGAGAGCAGGGTATTAACTGGGCGGGCTGTGGCCCGTCTAGCCCCGGCCAGATATCCAGCCCAGATACTAATTTTTTCAAGATGAAAATGGCTAGCCCAGCTATACGTCATTTTGAGGAATACCCAGGCAAGGTCAACTTGTTATTCTCCGCCCCGCTGGGCTGCAAATCTTTCGTAGGAGGGATGCATTAGGCTTAACAGGAAAATGGAATTTAAAAAATAATAAATGGGATGTAATTATAAAAACTGGGCAGTAACTATAAAAAATGCACCAAACACGAAATTAGTTTATAAAATATTATTTATGGATTTTGAAAATCTTAAATTTTCATTGTTGCGCGCGCAATGTTTCGTTGGATTTTTACGTAATACAAATTTATATTTAATCTGACTAGAAATTTTGGGATAAAAATATTTCGGATCCCTTCAAAATGTGGGAAATTTTATTGAATTCTATCTTCAATGGTTGGTTGAAATTATTAATCGTTGTCCTAGCTAGAAAATGGGCTGTACTTTTAACAAACTGTAATGGGCTGTTGTAAATTCCATTAGAATTCAAAAATGGGCTGTACATTCTTACAAAACGCAAATGGGCTATAAGTTCTCTGCCACACACTTGTGGGCCTACTAAGTGACGCATCCCCTAAAAAAATAAGTTGAGGCGTATGCAAGGCTTTGTCAACTTATTATAGTCAACACACGGTTCTAGCAGCAGTGGCCGTTGGATGTCTATCCAACAGATATCGTGCTTCTTCTTCAATCTCGGATATTCTTAGCTTCGGCCGCCCAAAAAATGATTCCTCCCCCTAACGTCTGGGGCGCACCGTTTCGGAGGCTGACCTGTGGGCCTACTAAGTTGGAGCGTACCAAGGGCTTTGTCAAGTTAGTCAATATAAACGATTCTAGATTCAGTGACCGTACGATGTCCATCCAACGGCCGTAGTGCTTCTTCAACCTCTGGTCTTCTTGGTCCAGCCGCCCAAAGCAGCGCCGGTCGTGCCGCCTGCTCCTGCCTCCCGTGGCCGGCTGTGCTGCCGCGGAGGCCTCACCGCCCCCATACTACTCCCACCGCTGGCCAGGCCATCCCTCCACTCACCCACACCCCCTGTTATTCTGCGGCGACGGCAGCCTCACACAGCAGCCGAACCAGTGAACCCTCGTACTCCTCTCCACGCGGGTTTCCACTGCTATGTTTTCCCCGGCTCTGCGTCGTCCCCTTCCTAGGCCTCGCCGTCGTCCACTGCCCAGGTGCTCTCGGTGCGGCGTGGTCAACATGGTCAACGACCGACTTCCATCGAAAGAGTACTGTACGTGGAGAGGCTACAGCTGGGTCCACGGCGGCCGCAAGGAAGTGCCTCCTTATTACGTGCAAAATAATTATTCCTCCACCTGACAGCGGGGACCCATCGGACGGGCCACCTTATTTCGCGAAAAAACGTTTCCCCCCTGACTGCTGGGACCCACTGGACGGGCCACCGTATTTCGCGAAAAAACGTTCCCCCCGCTGTCAGCTCGGACCCATCTGAAGTGCCTCCTTATTACGCACAAAAAAATAAATACCCTCTGCTAGCTGGGACCCACCTTGGTGGGAGGCTGACTTGTGGGCCTACTAAGTTGACGGGGACGGAGGGCTTTGTCAACTTAGTCAATATGAACGATTCTAGCTCCAGTGACCGTATGATGTCCATCCAACGGCCGTAGTGCGTCTTCAACCTCTGGTCTTCTTGCTCCAGCCGCCCAAAGCAGCGCCGGTCGTGCCGCCTGCTCCTGCCTCCCATGGCCAGCTGTGCTGCCGCAGAGGCCTCACCGCCCCCTACTATTCCCACCGCTGGCCAGGCCCTGCGGCGACGGCAGCCTCACACCGCAGCCGAACGAGTGAACCCTCATACTCCTCTCCGCGTGGGCATCCACGGCCGCGTCTTCACCGGCTCCGCGTCGTCCCCTTCCTAGGCCTCGCCGTCGTCCACCGCCCTGGTGTTCTCGGCGCGGCGTGGTCAACGTGGTCAAGGAACGACTTCCATCGGACGTGGACTGTACGTGGAGAGGCTAACAGCTGGGTCCACGGCGGCAGCAAGGAAGTGCCTCCTTATTATGCGGAAAATAATGATTCCTCCACCTGACAGTAGGGACCCACCGGACGGGCCACCGTATTTCGCGAAAAAAACATTTCCCCCCTGACTGCTGGGACCCACCAGCTACACCTTCGCACGCAAGGAAGTGCGTCCGGGCAGAAAAAACGATTCGCCCCCTGACTGCTGGGACCCACCAGCTACATCTTCGCACGCAAGGAAGTGCCTGATAGTCGGGACCCATCTGGTCGAAGCGTACGTAGCGTTGTCATTCTAGTCGCGAACGTGTACGTACATATATACTGGTCGATGTAGAGGCGCGCACGTGTCGTAGTAGAGGCGCATACGTGTCGTAGTAGAGGCGCGCATGTAGCATGTACACGTACGTACAGCGGCCAGGGTGCAAGAAAGAAAATACGGCCACGTACGTACATACGGGCAGGGTCTCATACGCCTACTCGCGCATACGTACGGCGAGGGCTCGTGTACATGGCTGGGTCGGAACGGAGAAACAACGTCGTCATCGTGTTCGTGGGGAGGCTACGGAATGCGTCGTGTTCATGGGGAGGCAACGGAATGCGTCGTGTTCATGGGGAGGGGTGTGGCGTACCGCAAAATGGAGGAAACGGACCTCCTACGGTCGAAATGGGGGTCCTGTTGATCGGGAGGAGTGTGGCGTGCCGCAAAACGGAGGAAACGGACCTCCTACGGTCGAAACGGGGGTCCTGTTGATCGGGAGGGGTGTGGCGTACCGCAAAACGGACGAAACGGACCTCCTACGGTCAAAACGGGGGTCCTATTCATCGGGAGGGGTGTGGCGTACCGCAAAACGGGACTCCACGGGATACTGTTCATCTCCACCATCGACCTCCTCCAGCCTCCACGGGGTCCTGTTCATCCAGCCTCCACCGCGCACTACTCCACCGGCTACTGTTCAACCACCCCTCCGCGGGCACCCCTCCACCGTCTACTATTCATCCAGCCCTCCACACCACGGGGTCCTGTTCAACCACCCCTCCACCATCTACTGTTCATCCAGCCCTCCACCACACCACGGGGTCCTGTTCATCCAGAGGCAACGCCACCGCTCACTGTTCATCCAACCCCCCCCCCGCAACGCTCACTGTTCATCCAATCGATCGGCTTCAGTTAGCAGCAGTAGCGAAGGAATCGCTCGATCAGGTTCAGTTAACAGCCATCGATCGATCGCTCGGGTTTAGTAACGCGTAGCCTGCAGTGCAATCGCTCGGGTTCAGTTAGAGCCCAACGCCTCGCTTGGGTTCAGTTAGAGCCAACGCCTCGCACATACGCGCGTACGTGTACGAGAGAAACGCGCATCGCTCGGCCCCCGACCTCCCACCGTAACCGGGAACTCCCCGAAATTTTCCTCCCCCTCGCTTCTACCATGGTTTTTTCGTCATGGACGGCCCAAAGAATGTCATGCAGCTGCGTCTCCGGCCCGCGCAGGACGAAAAGCCCATTTTCTGTCATGATTTTTTGTCATAGAAGTAGGAGCCCACCACATCTATGATGATACCGGGTTTTGTCACAATTATCGTCATAGAAGTGTCATATGTATGACAATTTTTTTTCGTTCGGCCCAAAATGTCACGGATGTGTCTTTTTTTTGTAGTGTTAGCCGTGTGCGGTGCCCCCCTCCACCATAACCCACCTCGGTCATATCGTTGCAGTGTTTAGGCGAAGCCCTGCGCCGGTAGCTTCATCATCACCGTCATCATGCCGTCGTGCTGACGAAGCTCTCCCTCGACACTCAACTGGATCGAGAGTTCGCGGGACGTCACCGAGCTGAACGTGTGCAGATCGCGGAGGTGCCGTACTTTCGGTACTAGGATCGGTCGATCGTGAAGACGTACGACTACATCAACCGTGTTGTCATAACGCTTCGACTTACGGTCTATGAGGGTACGTGGAGTACACTCTCCCCTCTCGTTGCTATGCATCACCATGATCTTACGTGAGCGTAGGAAGTTTTTTGAAATTACTGCGTTCCCCAACAGTGGCATCCGAGCCAGGTTTATGCGTAGATGTTATATGCACGAGTAGAACACAAGTGAGTTGTGCGCGATAATAGTCATACTTCTTACCAGCATGTCATACTTTGATTTGGCGGTATTGTTGGATGAAGCGGCCCGGACCACAATTACGCGTACGCTTACGCGAGACTGGTTCTACCGACATGCTTCACAC
The DNA here is from genome assembly GCF_018294505.1 of Triticum aestivum. NCBI lineage: Eukaryota > Viridiplantae > Streptophyta > Magnoliopsida > Poales > Poaceae > Triticum > Triticum aestivum. The sequence continues at coordinate 413,156,163 of NC_057802.1, read as the reverse complement.
ATAGGTGGCTGGCGGGTGTCAATTTCTCCAACTTTACTTGAATGGAGTGTGGCTACGCCCGGTCCTTGTTGAAGGTTAAAACAACACATACTTGACGAAAAATTGTTGTGGTTTTGATGCGTAGGTAAGAACGGTTCTTGCTCAGCCCGTAGCAGCCAAGTAAAACCTGCAGCAACAAAGTAGTGGACGTCTAACTTGTTTTTGCAGGGCATGTTGTGATGTGATATGGTCAAGACATGATGCTAAATTTTATTGTATGAGATGATCATGTTTTGTAACAAAGTTATCGGCAACTGGCAGGAGCCATATGGTTGTCGCTTTATTGTATGAAATGCAATCGCCATGTAATTGCTTTACTTTATCACTAAGCAGTAGCGATAGTCATAGAAGCAATAGTTGGTGAGACGACAATGATGCTTCGATGGAGATCAAGGTGTCAAGCCGGTGACGATGGTGATCATGACAGTGCTTTGGAGATGGAGATCAAAGGCACAAGATGATGATGGCCATACCATATCACTTATATTGATTGCATGTGATGTTTATCCTTTATGCATCTTATTTTGCTTAGTTCAGTGGTAGCATTATAAGATGATCTCTCACTAAATTTCAAGGTACAAGTGTTCTCCCTGAGTATGCACCGTTGCGAAAGTTTGTCGTGCTGAGACACCACGTGATGATCGGGCGTGATAAGCTCTATGTTCACATACAACAGGTGCAAGCCAGTTTTGCACATGCAGAATACTCGGGTTAAACTTGACGAGCCTAGCATATGTAGATATGGCCTCGGAACACTGAGTCCGAAAGGTCGAGCGTTAATCATATAGTAGATATGATCAACACAGTGATTTTCACCATTGAAAAGTACTCCATCTCACGTGATGATCGAACATGGTTTAGTTGAGTTGGATCACGTGATCACTTCGATGATTAGAGGGATGTCTATCTAAGTGGGAGTTCTTAAGTAATTTTGATTAATTGAACTTTAATTTATCATGAACTTAGTACCTAATAGTATTTTGCATGTCTATGTTCTTGTAGGTAGATGGCCTGTGCTGTTGTTCCGTTGAATTTTAATGCGTTCCTAGAGAAAGCTAAGTTGAAAGATGATGGTAGGAACTACATAGACTGGGTCCGTAACTTGAGGATTATCCTCATTGCTACACAGAAGAATTACGTCCTGGAAGCACCGCTAGGTGCCAAACCCGCTGCAGGAGCAACACCATATGTTATGAACGTCTGGCAGAGCAAAGCTGATGACTACTTGATAGTTCAGTGTGCCATGCTTTACGTCTTAGAACCGGGACTTCAATGACGTTTTTAATGTCATGGAGCATATGAGATATTCCAGGAGTTGAAGTTAATATTTCAAGCAAATGCCTGGATTGAGAGATATGAAGTCTCCAATAAGTTCTACAGCTGCAAGATGGAGGAGAATAGTTCTGTTAGTGAGCATATCCTCAAAATGTCTGGGTATAATAATCACTTGATTCAACTGGGAGTTAATCTTCCTAATGATAGTGTCATTGACAGAATTCTTCAAACACTGCCACCAAGCTACAAGAGCTTCGTGATGAACTATAACATGCAAGGGATGGATAAGACAATTCCTGAGCTCTTCGCAATACTAAAGGCTGCGGAGGTAGAAATCAAGAAGGAGCATCAAGTGTTGATGGTCAACAAGACCACCGGTTTCAAGAAAAAGGGTAAAGGGAAGAAGGGGAACTTCAAGAAGAATGGCAAGCAAGTTGCTGTTCAAGTGAAGAAGCCCAAGCCTGGACCTAAGCCTGAGACTGAGTGCTTCTACTACAAAGGGACTGGTCACTGGAAGCGGAACTGCCCCAAGTATTTGGCAGATAAGAAGGATGGCAAGGTGAACAAAGGTATATGTGATATACATGTTATTGATGTGTACCTTACTAATGCTCGCAGTAGCACCTGGGTATTTGATACTGGTTCTGTTGCTAATATTTGCAACTCGAAACAGGGACTACGGATTAAGCGAAAATTGGCTAAGGACGAGGTGACGATGCGCGTGGGAAATGGTTCCAAAGTCGATGTAATCGCCGTCGGCACGCTACCTCTACATCTACCCCCGGGATTAGTTTTAGAGCTGAATAATTGTTATTTGGTGCCAGCGATGAGCATGAACATTATATCTGGATCTTGTTTGATGCGAGACGGTTATTCATTTAAATCAGAGAATAATGGTTGTTCTATTTATATGAGTAATATCTTTTATGGTCATGCACCCTTGAAGACTGGTCTATTTTTGTTGAATCTCGATAGTAGTGACACACATATTCATAATATTGAAGCCAAAAGATGCAGAGTTGATAATGATAGGCAACTTATTTGTGGCACTGCCGTTTGGGTCATATTGGTGTAAAGCGCATGAAGAAACTCCATTCTAATGGACTTTTGGAATCACTTGATTATGAATCACTTGGTACTTGCGAACCATGCCTCATGGGCAAGACGACCAAAACTCCGTTCTCCGGAACAATGGAGCGAGCAACAGATTTGTTGGAAATCATACATATTGATGTATGTGATCCAATGAATATTGAGGCTCGCGGCGGGTGTCGTTATTTTCTCACCTTCACAGATGATTTGAGAAGATATGGGTATATCTACTTAATGAAACATAAGTCTGAAACATGTGAAAAGTTCAAAGAATTTCAGAGTGAAGTGGAAAATCATCGTAACAAGAAAATAAAGTTTCTATGATCTGATCACGGAGGCGAATATTTGAGTTACGAGTTTGGTCTTCATTTGAAACAATGTGGAATAGTTTCGCAACTCACGCCACCTGGAACACCACAGCATGATGGTGTGTCCGAATGTTGTAATCATACTTTATTGGATATGGTGCGATCTATGATGTCTCTTACCGATTTACCACTATCGTTTTGGGGTTATGCATTAGAGACAGTTGCATTCACGTTAAATAGGGCACCATCAAGATCCGTTGAGATGACACCGTTTGAACTATGGTTTGGCAAGAAACCAAAGCTGTCGTTTCTTAAAGTTTGGGGTTGCGATGCTTATGTGAAAAAGTTTCAAACTGATAAGCTCGAACCCAAATCGGAGTAGTGCATCTTCATAGGATACCTAAAAAGAAACTGTTGGGTACACCTTCTATCATAGATCCGAAGGCAAGATATTTTGTTGCTAAGAATGGATCCTTTCTAGAGAAGGAGTCTCTATCGAAATAAGTGAGTGGGAGAAAGTAGAACTTGATGAGATAATTGTACCTTCTCCCGAATTGGAAAGTAGTTCATCACATAAATCAGTTCCAGTCATTCCTACACCAATTAGTGAGGAAGCTAATGATGATGATCATGAAACTTCAGATCAAGTTACTACCGAACCTCATAGGTCAACCAGAGTACGGTCCGCACCAGAGTGGTACGGTAATCATGTTCTGGAAGTCATGTTACTAGACCATGACGACCCTACGAACTATAAGGAAGCGATGATGAGCCCAGATTCCGCAAAATGGCTCGAGGCCATGAAATCTGAGATGGGATCCATGTATGAGAACAAAGTATGGACTTTGATTGACTTACTCGATGATCGGTGAGTCACTGAGAATAAATGGATCTTCAAGAGGAAGGCGGACGATTATAGTAGTGTTACTATCTACAAAGCTCGAATTGTCGCAAAATGTTTTCGACAAATTCAAGGTGTTGACTACGATGAGATTTTCTCACTCGTATCGATGCTTAAAAGTCTATCTGAATCATGTTAGCAGTTGCCGCATTTTATGAAATTTGGCAAATGGAAGTCAAGACTGCATTCCTGAATGGATTTCTGGAAGAAGAGTTGTATATGATGCAACCTGAAGGTTTTATCGATCCAAAGGATGCTAACAAAGTGTGCAAGCTCCAGCGATCCATTTATGGACTGGTGCAAGCATCTCGGAGTTGGAATAAAAGTTTTGATAGCGTGATCAAAGCATATGGTTTTATACATACTTTTGGAGAAGCCTGTATTTACAAGAAAGTGAGTGGGAGCTCTGTAGCATTTCTGATATTATATGTGGATGACATATTGTTGATTGGAAATGATGTAGAATTTCTGGATAGCATAAAAGGATACTTGAACAAGAGTTTTTCAATGAAAGACCTTGGTGAAGCTGCTTATATATTAGGCATCAAGATCTATAGAGATAGATCAAGACGCTTGATTGGACTTTCACAAAGCACATACCTTGATAAAGTTTTGAAGAAGTTCAAAATGGATCAAGCAAAGAAAGGGTTCTTGCCTGTGTTACAAGGTGTGAAGTTGAGTCAGACTCAATGCCCGACCACTGCAGAAGATAGAGAGAAAATGAAAGTTGTTCCCTATGCTTCAGCCATAGGCTCTATCATGTATGCAATGCTGTGTACCAGACCTGATGTGTGCCTTGCTATTAGTTTAGCAGGGAGGTACCAAAGTAATCCAGGAGTGGATCACTGGACAGCGGTCAAGAACATCCTGAAATACCTGAAAAGGACTAAGGATATGTTTCTCGTTTATGGAGGTGACAAAGAGATCGTCGTAAATGGTTACGTCGATGCAAGCTTTGACACTGATCCGGATGACTCCAAGTCACAAACCGAATACGTATTTATATTAAACGGTGGAGCTGTCAGTTGGTGCAGTTCTAAGCAAAGCGTCGTCGCGGGATCTACATGTGAAGCGGAGTACATAGCTGCTTCGGAAGCAGCAAATGAAGGAGTCTAGATGAAGGAGTCCATATCCCATCTAGGTGTCATACCTAGTGCATCAGGTCCAATGAAAATCATTTGTGACGATACTGGTGCAATTGCCTTGGCAAAGGAATCCAGATTTCATAAGAGAACCAAGCACATCAAGAGACGCTTCCATTCCATCCGCGATCAAGTCAAGGAGGGAGACATAGAGATTTGCAAGATACATACGGATCTGAATGTTGCAGACCCGTTAACTAAGCCTCTCTCACGAGCAAAACATGACCAACACCAAGACTCCATGGGTGTTAGAATCATTACTGTGTAATCTAGATTATTGACTCTGGTGCAAGTGGGAGACTGAAGGAAATATGCCCTAGAGGTAATAATAAAGTTGTTATTTATATTTCCTTATATCATGATAAATGTTTATTATTCATGCTAGAATTGTATTAACCGGAAACTTAGTACATGTGTGAATACATAGACAAATAGAGTGTCACTAGTATGCCTCTACTTGACTAGCTCGTTGAATCAAAGATGGTTAAGTTTCCTAGCCATAGACATGAGTTGTCATTTGATTAACGAGATCACATCATTAGAGAATGATGTGATTGTGACGCCCCCGATTCAATTGTACACTAATCATACACGCAAATGTGTACAATCAAGATCAGGGACTCATGGGAAGATATCACAACACAACTCTAAAAACATAAATAAGTTATACAAGCATCATATTACAAGCCAGGGGCCTCGAGGGCTCGAATACAAATGCTTGATCATAGACGAGTCAGTGGAAGCAACAATATCTGACTACAGACATAAGTTAAACAAGTTTCCATAAGATGGCTAGCACAAACTGGGATACAGATCGAAAGAGGCGCAGGCCTCCTGCCTGGGATCCTCCTAAACTACTCCTGGTCGTCGTCAGCGGGCTGTACGTAGTAGTAGGCACCTCCGGTGTAGTAGGAGTCGTCGTCCACGGTGGCGTCTGGCCCCTGGGCTCCAACATCTGGTTGCGACAACCAGAGAGAATGGAAAGGGAGAAAAGGGGGAGAAAAGCAACCGTGAGTACTCATCCAAAGTACTCGCAAGCAAGGATCTACACTACATATGCATGGGTATATGTGTAAAGGGGCTATATCGGTGGACTGAACTGCAGAATGCCGGAATAAGAGGGGGATAGCTAGTCCTGTCGAAGACTACGCTTCTGGCAGCCTCCATCTTGCAACATGTAGAAGAGAGTAGATGGTAAGTTCACCAAGTAGCATTGTATAGCATAATCCTACCCGACGATCCTCTCCTCGTCGACGTGTGAGAGAGCGATCACCAGGTTGTATCTGGCACTTGGAAGGGTATGTTTTATTAAGTATCCAGTTCTAGTTGTCATAAGGTCAAGGTACAACTCCGGGTCGTCCTTTTACCAAGGGACACGGCTATTCGAAAAGATAAACTTCCCTGCAGGGGTGCACCACATAACCCAACACGCTCGATCCCATTTGGCCGGACACAGTTTCCTGGGTCATCCCGGCCTCAGAAGATCAACACGTCGCAGCCCCACCTAGGCACAACAGAGAGGTCAGCACGTCGGTCTAAATCCTATGGCGCAGGGGTCTGGGCCCATCGCCCATTCCACACCTGCACGTTGCGAACGCGGCCGGAAGCAGACCTAGCCTCCCTTATACAAGAGTAGGCATTCCAGTCCAATCCGGCGCGCGCCGCTCAGTCGCTGACGTCATGAAGGCTTCGGCTGATACCACGACGCCGAGTGCCTATAACTATTCACGCGTAGTTGGTTAGTGCGTATAGGCCAGTGGCCAGACTCAGATCAAATACCAAGATCTCGTTAAGCGTGTTGTTTTGAAGTAACCGTGAACGCCGACCAGGGCCAGGCCCTCGTCTCTCCTAGGTGGTCTCAACCTGCCCTGTCGCTCCGCCACAAAGTAACAGTCGGGGGCCGTCGGGAACCCAGGCCCACCTCTACCGGGATGGAGCCACCTGCCCCTTCAGCCCCCATCTCCGAACAGTATCATAAGTAATGTAACAGTATAAGTATATAGCATATGCCCGTGATCACCTCCCGAAGTGATCACGGCCCAGCAGTATAGCATGGCAAACGGAAAAGTGTAGGGCCACTGATGGAACACTAGCATCCTATACTAAGCATTAGGATAGCAGGTAAAGGTATCAACAATTGTAGCAACAATGACAGGCTATGCAGCAGAATAGGATTAACCGAAAGTAGTAACATGCTACACTACTCTAATGCAAGCAGTAGAGAAAAGGAATAGGCGATATCTGGTGATCAAGGGGGGGCTTGCCTGGAAGCTCAGCCGAGAAGGAGGGGTCGCCAACACCGTAGTCGTACTGGGTAGCAGCAGCGTCGGTCTCGGAGTCTAGCGACAGAAGAGGGGGAAGAAACAATAAATATAATGCAAACATAAGCATGACGATGGAAGATATGATAATGCGCGGTGCTAGGTGTGCCCTAACGCGGTAGGAGGTGGTACCAGCGAAGGGGGGAAACATCCGGGAAAGTATTCCCGGTGTTTCGCGTTTTCGGACAAATGAACCGGAGGGGGAAAGTTGCGTGTTTTCTATGCTAGGGATGTGTGGCGGGCGAACGGGCTGCGTATCCGGATTCGTCTCGTCGTTCTGAGCAACTTTCATGTACAAAGTTTTTCCAACCGAGCTATGGTTTATTTTATATTAATTTTAAAAGATTTAAATCATTTTTAGGATTTATTTAATTATTTTAAATCAACATTATCCAGAATAGTGTTTGCTGACGTCAGCGGTCAACTGTGATCGTTGACCGGTCAAACTGACAGGTGGGGCCCGTTCGTCATTGTCTTAGGCTAACTAAGCATGTTTAATTATTTTAATTAAGTCATTATGTTAATTTAACAGATTTAATTAAGTTAATTAATTAATATTTTTTAAATGGGGGCGTGGCCCATATGTCATAGGCTCTGGGGGAGCCTAGCGGGCACTGGGCGAATGGGCGCAACGGGTGCCCAGCACCCGTTCGTTCGGGCACACGCCTCGACCGCCAGAGGGGCAACAGCGATTGCATGGCGCCGGGGCAGCGCGGCGAGGGGATGGTTGTAACCGTGGGGGACGCGGGCGGCGGACAACACGGCACAACGCAGCTGCGGCGTGCGGGGCAGAGCGGTGGAGGCGGGACGGCACGACGAGGCGCGGTCGGCGGCAGGCGCGGGGAACGGCGGTCGTGCGTAGCCAGGGTGCGCCCGGACGACCCTGTTCGCGGCCAAGCAAAGCGGCGGCGGCAACAGCCGAGCTACAGCGGCAACGAGCGGGCGCATCGGTTCGCGGGGGAGCAAGGGCGAGGCCATGCGCTGGGCACTAACGACGCAGGCGTTCGGCCAGGCCGCGGCCGGCAGTAGGGGAGGAGGCGCGCGATGGACGCGCACGCCGGGCGCGCAACATGGGGGGTATGCGGAGCGCGCGGTGAGCGTGGCAACGACGCGGTGGCAGAGTCAGCCGGTGCGAGGTTGCGGCGCGGGCGGCGGAGCCCTTAGCGTTGGAGGCTCGAGCGCGGCCTTGGCCGCGGCCGGAAGCGAAGCAGAGCGGGGGAAGCAGGGGCGGGCCGGAGCGCATGGCGCGGGGCACACAACAGCGGTGCGAGCACGGGGAGGAGGAAAGGGGTGCTACGCGGGCGACCGACAGCGATGGACGAGCGCGGTGACCAAACGAGGAGGGAAAGAGAGGCCGGGGTTGGCCTCACCGTGGTGCGTAGGGAATTGGCAGCGGGGCGTGGAGAGGATGACGGAGACGACGCGACGCAGGGGATGCAGTCCGGCGGGGAAGGGCTCCGGCGACGGCGGGGCGGTCCGGCGAGTCGAGGAGGCCCTCGA